>NW_022195949.1:0-12674 GCF_008641045.1 Pistacia vera
AAAAAAAAAAAAAAAAAAAAAAAGCCAAATATTTTAGACACCAAAGTCAAGTCAAGCCGCTTATGGAATTGATTGGTTGGTGACCACCAAGACAATTAAGGCTCCGTTTGGTAGTATTCCCAAAGAAGTTAAACAGTAAAATATCCAAAAACTCACAATATTATCCAATATTATTCAACTTTTTTTAAACCCCTAAATTTGTTAATTTAATTAAATACCCCTAAATATTTTTTAAAATTGTAAAAACACCCCTAAACCCACATTATACCAAATTCCGGCCACCACTACTGGAAGTTGGCCGGAATTTGATATAATGGCGCACTACAGGCTGAATCTGACCAGTAGTGCGCCGATCTAGCCTTTTCCAACCAGATCCACGGTAGATCTGGCCGAAAAAGGCCAGATCTAAGGCCAAAGATCTGGTCGTTGACGGCCAGATCTTTGGCTGTAATCAAACGTCAACGACGACCAACATATGGTCGTCGCTGACCATCAACGATGACCGTATCTTTGGCCATCGTTGACGAGCAAATGCGGCCAGATCTGGCCTTTGCCGGCCAGATCCACCATAGATCTAGCCGTAGATCTAGCCGGCAAATACCATATCGACACACAACTACAAGATTCAGCCAGTCATGCGCCGATACGGCGACTCTGGCCACCCTCCGGCGGTGGTGGCAGACTATGATTATTCAATGGGTGGGTTGGGGGTGTTTTTGTTAACTTTCAAAGATTTATTATAGGGGTGTTTAGTAAATAAATAAACATAGGGGGTATTTTTATTAATTTCCAAATCCTACATCGTAATACCCGCCCAATTCAACTTTTTTTAACTTTTTTCAAAAAACGTTTGTAAAAAATGCAAAAAAGTGAACCGAACGGAGCCTAAGTATTTGGTAATTCATTTTGTAGAAAAAATTTAGCATTTGTCAAAATCATTTTGGATTTGAAATTTTTTAAGGTTTAACTATACATGTATATTTGTTGGTTAAATATAACTCAAACACTAAATATTGGCAAATATTTTTTTTTATATCCCACGTTATTTAGCAAACTAAGGAGTCAAGTCTTACTGAGCAGTATAAAGGAGTGAGATTTTTCTAAAGAATCACATGGGGTAGTTAACAAAAGGTCAAGGCTTTTGTTAGCTATATACAGGGCTGTTTGGATTAGAAGTATAGAAGATAACGGGGTAATCTTCATTTGTTTTGCAAGATTCAGATGTTTGGTTTGCAAGTAATAAAATATTACGATAATCTTTTATTGTAAATAGTGTTTACTATTAGTAATATGGGGGATAATTTTATTACCTTGTTAGGGGGTGTTATTAAAATATTACTGGGGTAATCTGAACTTTCTACCTATTTTACCCTTAATTAAAAACCATTTAGGACACAATTGCTCTAAAATGTCTACCAAATAATAATTTCCAACCCCCCTATATTTGAGAAATTAGCTAAAACACCCCAGCCATAAAAAAGTTTAAAAGTTAACAAAATACCCCCAGCCACCCAAGACCACAGCCGGCCGTGACTCACCACCGCCAATCGCCAGTGTCAATTGCCATAATGGTGCACGACCAGTAGGATTTGGTTGGTCGTACGTCGGTAAGGCCTTTTCCAACCATGGATTGATCTATGGCAGGTCGTGCGCTGGAAACGGTCAGATCTAGCATTTCTATGGATCTAACCTTTTCATGGTCAAATTTGTGGCTGTTTCACGGCCACATCTTTGGCCGTGAAATGGCCATAGCTCTGGCTATTTTTTGGTCTTGGATTTGTGATACATGACCATTTTCGGCTTTACTGGCACACGGTTGGCCATATACAACCAATTGTGTGCCATTCTGTCAACTGTTGGCTGTAGCCGGTGGTGGTGGTTGGCTGCCAACAGTGGCTTAGGGTGTGCAGGGGTGATTTTGCTATAAATTAAAGTTTTATATGGCTGGGGTGTTTTAGCAAAATTTCAAATGTAGGGGATTAGAAGAAATGATAATAAAAATAATAATAAAAAATGCTATTATATTAATATTTAAAAAGGAGGGAAATTTAGTGATTTACATAACATACCCATTCATTTATCCTCCCAACCAAATATATTATTCACCAATTCATTCAAACCAACCAAACACATTTTCTAAACATTCTCAGTAATCTTCAAGGTGATCTTTTTTTCCACTAATATAATATACTCCTATAATAAAACATTATATGATCCAAACACCCCCATAGGGGTATTAAGCTTTGGTTTGAGTGTCTCACAAATTTGTAAACATCTACTCCCTTTAATGTTTTGAGTGAATGTTTAGTTTTGCGCACAACAAGTGGCATAAGAGTGCCAAGTTCAACCTAGGGCTATTGGAGTTTCACATTTGAGTTTATATTTTTAAGGAGAAGATGACAAATTTTGTTGTCCTTAAGGATAGTTGTGAGCAATGGATAATTTTCCATTACTATGTGGCAGATGTCCTATACCAACAGGAATTAGAGGCTACCATTGAAGAAAAGAAACCAAATGATATGAGGGATGGAATATTGGAAAAGATCAATCGTTAGACATGTTGGATAATCCGTTCGTGAAGGAGACGTCTGCATGGAAACTCTGCAGAGTTTGGAGGAAAAGCATTTGGAGAAGAGTACTAAAAATGTACTCTATTTAAAGAAGAAGCTTTTTTTATTTGACTATCAACCATGTATGTCCATGAATGATCACATAAATGCTTTCAATAAGATAATTACTGATTTGTTGAATTTAGATGAAATCGTAAAAGACACTGATAAAGTTGTTACGATGTTATGTTCTCTCCCTATTGAGTATGAGTACTTAACACCACTTTGATTCACGAGAAAGATAAAGTCTTATGAATCTGTTTATAATGCCCTTTTGAATTACGAAAAATGAAAACTTGATCAAAAGGGAAATGGGGATTCATTAGATCAAGCTCTAATTGTAGCTTTAACTGTTAGAAGATGATCTCATAGTTAGAAATCTAGTGATAGAACTAGAAGCAAGTTGAAGTTTAAAGGAAGACCTGCTAAAGATGAATGTTCCTTTTGTTGTGAGAAAGGACATTGGAAGAAGGATTACCCTAAATCGCAAAAGAAAGATAAGGGCAAAGATCTTCCAAATGTTTGTGTGGCTGAAATTGAGAAAAATGAGTTAGATTTTGTTGTGATTGGTTTGTCTTTGGTATCTCATTCTGATGAGTAGATTATAGACTCGGGTGGCACCTATCATATGTGTTATAATAGAGAATGGTTTTCTAGCTTTGAGGAACTAGCTAGGGGATAAGTTTTTATGGGCAATGATAGTGCATATAAAATAATAGGGAATGATACAATTCATTTGGAAAATCTTGATGGATCGATTAGAGTTCTAAGAAATGTCTAGTATATTCCAGGTTTGAAGAAGAATCTCATCTCATTAGGAGTCCTTGAATCTAAAGAACTAAGTATTAATATGCGAGATGGTGTTCTTAAAGTTTTATCAGGCACCCTTGTGATGATGAAGGGTATCAAAAGAAATAATAATTTGTACTAGTTTCAAGGAAGTACAATTATTAGATTAGTAGCTATAGTCTCTCAGAAAGATGTAGATTCAAAAGCAACCAGATTATGGCATATGCGTTTAAGACACGCGGGAGAGAAAACATTGCAAGGTTTGGTGAAACATGGTTTATTGAATGACTTAAAATGCTGCAAATTGGAATTTTGTGGTCGTAGGGAAACAAACAAGAGTAAAGTTTGAATATGCAATTTAGGGTTGTTATCGAGCCGAGCCAAGCTGAGTTTTAGGCTAAATGAGCTCGACTCGATAAGAAGGGGGGGGGGGGGGGGGGGGGGGGATGAGTTTGAGTTCGAGCCGAGCCAGTCGAGCTGCTAATTTCCTGACCCAGCTCAAACTAGTTTAGGAGAGGGGAGATTTAAGCTTGGCTTACGAGCCGACTTAACGAGCTAGCTTGTGAGCCACTAGAAAACCTACAATTTTTTTTTTTTTAAAAAAACCCAACAGATTTTTTATGTATGATAATAGCAATCAGCAACAACAATAATATTAAAATTTTAATTGCAACAATATTAATAGCAATCGGCAACAACTCTAAAATCTATTATCATTCTAGGAGCTAATTATTCTTGAACTTATTGAGTTTAATAAAACTTGAGAATGAAAGTCTACAAAGAAGAAGAACTAGTCGAAGCTTGCTAGAAAGACCAATTTTGTGGATGAGTTTTGTGGTTTTTGCTTATGTTTTGTCTTAGAGACACGAGGGAAAAAGATGAAGATGGAGAGATTATGAGCTTTTTGTGCTGTGTTGGAGATAAAAGTGGGTGAAGAATGAGTGGCGATGTGAATGGGAGAAGAAAAAGGAGAGAGAGAGTCAAACTTTCTTTGCACAAGTGACAAGGCTAAAAAATTTTAATAAAAATTTTAAATATTTACATTTATTTAGTGATTTGATGGTCGATAGCAGCCCAACCCCCAAAATCTGAACCAACCGTCTGCACAGTTCCCATTTCCCACTTCTTAAGGGTGCCATTGATAGATCTCAAACTAATAGGTGTCAACAGGGGTGTGTTTGTCAATTTCAAAAACTAGAAAATTACATATCGCCCCCTAATCCTGTGTATGCGAGCCAAGCTCGTGAGCCTACGAGCCGAGCCTCATGCTACTCGAACTCGGCTTGATTGTATACTGATTTCGAGCCAAGTCAACTCGGCTTGTTTCAGGCTGAGTTTTTTTAAGTTTTACAGCTAACAGAAACAAAAGTGATTCTAGATTATGTGCGCACAAATGTATGGGGACCTACTAGAGTGGCTTCCATTGGAGATATGCACTACTATGTTACTTTTGTTGATGATTTTTCCCAAAGAGTTTAAGTGTATTTTATAAAGAATAAGAGTGAAGTTTTAGAAATCTTCTTGATGTGTAAGAAGATTGTAACGCCCACATCGAGGTATGTAGCTTTACTTATGCCCTTTTACCCTTAGTTGATTTTTTTTAAAGTTATTTTGAAAAAAAGTGTGAAGAAAATGCCTTAAACTTTCATTAGGGGTAAAATGGTATTTTTACTCAAAATTAGTTGAAAAAGTGGGGAGTGAAAAGAGATAGAATAACATGGAGAAGTTAATAAAAATAAGGGCATTTTGGTAACTGACTAAGGGACATAGATGGAATTTCATAAAAAGTGCAAAGCAAAATGGGAAACTATAAATAATAATATGTTATATCAAGAATTGAAGAATGAAACCCTAGCCATTCTTCATCCATTTTCATGCCACCTTCACCTTCAAATCCTCTCAATTTCTTCAATTCTTCTTCAAGGGAAATTCATAGATTTTAGGTACTTTTTAGTGAATTTTCAATCCCAAGCATCCTTAGGTAAGATCATTGCACCAAGAAGTGAGTTTTAATTTTTAAAGTGTTGAATATTGATGATTTGTGTTCATAGGATTTAAGAGAAAGAGAGTTGGTTCAAAGAAGATTTTTAAAGTGTTGGATTGCTCACATATAAGGAAAGTAAATCCTTCCCTAAGTATGATTTAAGTAATATTATGTAGAGAATTCCTTTTATGCATATATATGTGTTTTATATGAAGAATTGTTGATGGATTTGGTGTTGAATGATGATTAGAACTTATCCATGAGAAGTAGTGTTGGTATATTTGATATTTGATGTGAGTTTGGATGAAATTTGGAAGAATTGGAGTAGAAATGTTGGAGTGTACATTTTGGACAGGTTTGGCGTTAAATATGGAGGGTTTTATTCCCAATTTTTTTGGTGGCTTAGAAAAGAGATAGAAGTGTAGCCAAATTAGAGTTGCTTTGTGCACATAAGTTGTTTGATGAAATGTCAAAGAGAAGTGCATGTATGAGTATGATTATGTGTTATATTGAGATGAGTTTGTAGATGGAAGAGAATGAAATGTTTGCATTCCATATTGCATAATTGCATTTAAACATGTGAATTTAGAAAGAATTATAAGCATGAAACCATCTACATGCATACATACTCATAAGAGCATGAAAAAACACTAAAGAATGTTAAAGAGTAAATAGAAAGAAATGAGAATATTAAAGAAGTTCAAATCTGAATTTTTATTTAAAGAAGTGTAAAAAGATAAAAAGAAGAAAAGCCTGTTGCGATGGGGAACCTGTGAGTGACAAGAAGAATTTTCCCCACATGCACGCCGCCTTTAGTGAGCGGCCTAAGAATAAGAAAGAAGAATTGGTACGGTCCTTAAGAATGCATGTGGATGAGGGTTGTACCCAAGAAAGAAGAATACACTCACACGGCCAAGGTTCTGAATCCATGCCTCAACCGAGTCCGATCGACAAAAGAATAAGAAAGAAAAGAAAAGAATAAGAAAGAAGAGAAAGAAAGAAGCACAGAAAAGAAAGAAAAACAGAAAAGAAAATGCATATTTTATGCATTTGTGCATTTGCATCATATATATGCATAATACCATGCCCATTATCTGAGTAGTGGGAAATTAGAATAGAGAAAGAACAGAGAGAGAAAAAATAGAGAAAGAACAGAAGGAAAAACAGAGAAAAACAGAGTAAGAGTAAAGAAAGAATAGAGAAGAATGGGGAAGTGTGAAGTAAGGAAAGAAATTCAGAATTTAAGCAACGGAGAGAGAAGGGTAGCATAGTGGGTTTACTTAGTGAGCAATTAGTGCTCACCCCGTTGTTTTTAATGTTTTTGCAGGTAACAGGTAAGATACGGTCACTTGGAACATCATGCAGCGGAAGGGTTGGGCAAAACTATCGAGTTACTATTTTGACACTTTATTATATTATGTAAAGATTTGTATATAAAGAAAACTAAATATGGACCCATAATTTTATACTCGTTTATATGAATATTTTCTTATATATATATTTAGTGAGTTTTACTGTTATTTTACGAGTATACTAGCTAGAAAGAGAGTCATTACAAAGATGATTGAGACTTATACTGGTAAAAAAATTAAACATCTCTGATTAGATAATAGTGGTGAATATAGGAGTGACTTGTTCTTGAAAGTATGTTAGGATGAAGAAATTGTCAAACACTTCATAGTTAGAAATACATTGCAGCAGAATAGGGTGGCAGAATGCATGAGTCAAACTATACTGCAGAAAGTTTGATGTATGCTGTCCAATTCTTGGTTGGGCAAAGAGTTTTAGGCTGAGGCAGTTACATATGCATGTCATCTCATTAATCGTCTGCCATCAGTTGCAACTGAAAGCAAGATGCCAATTGAGGTATGGTTTGGAAAACTTGCTACTGATTATTATTTCTTGCATATTTTTGGTGCCAGTGCATAGTATCATGTATAGGAACCTAAGTTGGATCTAAGGGCCTAGAAAGCATTGTACTTGGGTCATATTACTAGTGTTAAAGGAGATCGTCTTTTGTGTCCAAACACAAAGAAGATTGTTTTTAGCAGGGCATGACTTTTGATGAACTTGCCATGGTAAAGAAACAAGTTGAAAAGACAGATTTTGGAGAAGATAGTAAGACCAATAGAGTTTCACAACAAGTGGAGTTTGAAACCAAAGCTGAACCAGACAGTGTCTACGATACAAAGAGTGACTTTAAAGTGACTGATATGGATACTAAAGATGAAGAGAAGATTTTATCCAAGAATATCCACAACAACAAGAATCGATTGCATGTAATAGACCAAGACGAGAAATTCACAAGCCTGCTTGTTTTGTTGATATGATGGCTTATGCACTTCTAATCATATGTGATGATATTCCTATTACTTATAAAGAAGCTGTGAGAAGTTCAAATTGTGAATTATGGAAACAAGCCATGAATGGTGAAATGCGATCCCTACATAAGAACGAGACTTGGGAACTAGTAAAGTCGCACAGAAAAAAGGATTTCCTAACAAAGAAGATGTTCGACACACAACTATATTAGTAGAAAAGGGATACACTCAAATGGAAGGAATTGATTACAATGAAATGTTTTCTCCAGTAGTCAAACATTCTTCCTTTCAGATTTTATTAGCCTTAGTGGCACAGTTTGACTTCGAATTAGTTCAACTTGATGTGGAAACTGCATTTCTACATGTTGATTTAGAAGAGGAAATTTGCATGACTTATCTAGATGGTTATAGGGTTACTGGAAAGGAAAATTGGGTTTACAAATTGAAGAAATCACTATATGGATTGAAGCAGTCACCCAGGCAGTGGTACAAATGATTTGATCGATGTATGATGGGTCATGGGTACACAAGAAACCAGTTTGACCATTGTACATACATTCGGAAACTACAATATGTTTCATTTATTTACTCTTGTATGTTGACGATATGTTTATAGCTTTTAAAAACAAGTCAGAGATTGATGTATTGAAATCTCAGTTGAATCAAGAGTTTAAAATTGATGAAAGATTTAGGTGAAGCCAAGAAGACACTCGGCATGGAGATTTGCTAAGACAAATTGAGAGGCAAGGTTAGTTTGACTTAAAAGCAGTATTTGTAGAAGATCTTACAACCTATAAGTACCCTATTTGCTCCTCGTTTCAAACATAATGAATCTTTATCTCCAAGTACTGATATGGAATGAGAATACATGTAGAAAGTTCCATACTTCAATGTAGTAGTTTGCTTGATGTATGTGATGGTTTGTACAAGGCCTGATATTTCACAAGTAGTTAGTATTGTTAGGAAACGATCTAGTTACGCAGCGGAAAATAAAAAATATTTACGACATGGATCGTTCCTTAGAACCAAGATCTAGGTACAAATTTATAGTTTATATATATTAAATAAAAATCTGCAACTTTTAGTCTAGAGTTTAAGAAATCATATGCACGTTTGGAGGCTCCTCCAAGTTTGTCTCTGAACAGATTTCGCTACCGACCCAAGTGTAAGATCGAACCAACATAGTTCACATGAAGATAACTCTAACGAACTAAAGAGGGATTTGCTAGATCCTCTTTAGTCTTTAAGAACCAAGAAGAAAACAAAGTGTATTTGATATTTAGCAAAAAAGCAAAACTGGCGTGGAGAGTGTTTTAGGGGTTGAAGTATTTTCTTTCTTTTCAATGAATGAAATGAATGAGTTTTTTTTTTTTTTATTTTTATTTTTTTTTACTATTTCACCGATAAGTGCACACTCTACCCTATTCCATCATAGATGGGTTTGGGCTCCAACCCAAACACCCCTTGTTTCCAAACACCCCCTTTAATATATTTTTAATTTTAATTTATCATTATCTTAATTAAATTCAATTAATATATATTTACAATATATATATATATATATATATAACAATAATGATAATTTATTTAAATATATGCGAACACATATTTAAACGTAATCTCACTTATTTAATTTTAATATCGAATTAAATAAAGGCTACGACCTCAGCAAATTTAATTGCACTGTGAAATCACCAAAATACCCTTTCGCCTAAAAAGACGAAAACACCATTCTTCTAAGTTAGCTTTTAAATTATCTTCTATGTGTGTGACCCATAGGCTTCTCATCATACCGGTAGTGTATAGTATCACGATTAACAGCAATTAATCGTCTTACTACACACAAACCAAGATTGGCCCCTAGCAAGGCATTATGGCCACCCGATAGATTCGGATTCAGCGAAGTAGCTACATGTCAACGGTATGGTTACCGTACAATCCGATCCTTTCATCATCGGTTATCTCGACGAGACCGAGACATAGAAATAGTGTCAACCTTCAGTTACTCTCGATATTTTATATTCAGTTACTGGACCAATGACCTGTATTATAAACTGGATAGAGCAACAACTCAATCCCACTGTGGCCACAATTTTAATGTCATTACCATTTACTGAATTGTGTCGTGAGATAACTTCTCCCGTACCCGGGAGTGATGAATCCTCTGTCTATCCACCATAGTCTTGATACACTCCTTGATGTTGCTAATCGCCACCGTATTGACAGCTCTAAATAAAACTACGTTAGGCTAGTGTCAAACTACACCAATCGGTGCACAAGGCGCTTCGGTGATCTCAAGTCTAAGGATCACATGCACCACCATTCGTTAGAGGATTTGATCCATAGACACTAAGGTTACCATCCATATGGAATCCTCTGGTGGGTCAGTCTAGTGAACTTGCCTACAACAAACACCCATGTGTTGCACCAGGTTGTCACCAAACACCTTGACAAGTTAGATTAGTCACTGCCTTTCGACAAGGTCGTTCAACACTATGATAGCCTTACCGTATTATCTGTGCCCTTACTTCAGAATAATACTGGGGCTACTGACGTTTCTAGAATGGCCACCTTATGTGCTCATAGGGTTCTCACTATCAAGATTTGAAACACTTGATACCCTCGTTACGGTTCTACCATTCTAAGGACATATATCAATACATACAATGATGATTTACGCGATATGGTATAAAATGTCTTTTATTGATTAATGAACATTATTACAAAGAGTCAATTCTACAATAATTGATTGGCTCTAGGGCATCTACTCTAACAATCTCCCACTTGCACTATAGCCAATTATTCATGTATTTAATACCAAATGATCTCAAGTGCCTTTCATGCTTCTGTTGCGACAGAGGCTTTGTCAGTGGATCTGCGAGATTGTCGTCAGTATGCACTTTACTAATCTGCACATCTTTCCTGTCAACTATCTCTCTGATGAGATGGAATCATCTGAGTATGTGTCTGGACTTCTAATGAGACCGTGGTTCTCTGGCTTGAGCGATTGCTCCATTGTTGTCACAATAGATGTCTATTGAATCAACAATCGTGAAAACCACACCAAGTTCAGTAACGAACTTCTTACTCCAGACTGCCTCTTTGGCCGCATCTGACAATGTAATATACTTAGTCTCCATTGTAGAGTCCGCTATAGTGCTTTGCTTGGAGCTCTTCCAGCTCACTGCACCCCCATTGAGACAAAATACAAACCCTGATTGTGATCGATAATCATCTTTGTCCGTTTGGAAACTAGCATCACTGTATCCTCTTACAGTGAGCTCATATTCCCCTCCATAATCGGGTTGTGTCATATACACATCCTCTTCAAGGTTTCCATTCAAGAAAGCTGTTTTGACACCCATTTGCCAAATCTCATTGTCATGATATGCAGTAATTGCAAGCATAATCCGGATGGATTTAATCATGGCAACTGGTGAAAAGGTTTCTTCATAGTCAATACCATGAATTTGTTTGAAACCTTTGGCAACCAGTCGTGCCTTATAAGTATGCACCTTGCCATCCATGTTAGTCTTTTTCTTGAAGACCCATCGACACCCTATGGGTTTTACCCCTTCAGGTGGTTCCACCAGAGACCATACTTGGTTTTGGTACATGGAGTCCATCTCAGATTTCATGGCTTCAAGCCACTTAACAGAATCTGGATCTAATGCGTCTTCGTAGGTTATGGGTTCATCGTCTTGGTAGACTAGTACGTCACCATGTTGAGTCACGAGATAACCGTATCTCTCGAGCTGATGGCGTACTCTCCCAGATCTACGTAACTCATGTGCTACCTGAGGTGGTTTACTTTGATCCATAGCCTATGGAGTAACCTCCTCATGATGTTCAACCACCTTCTGTGGCACATCATCCCGTCTATTGTCTAGTATATTTTGTGATTCTAGAACTTCATCGAGTTCTACTTTTCTCCCGCTAGTACTTTTTAGAAAAAATTCATTTTCTAGGAAGACACAGAACGAGCAACAAAAATTTTGTGCTCTTCTGGGTGGTAGAAATAGTATCCTTTGGTCTCTTTTGGATACCCCATAAATATACATTTACAGGATTTTGGGCCCAACTTGTTCGAAGTCAATTTCTTAATATAAGTTTCGCAACCCCAAATCCTTAGATAAGATAAGCTGGGCTTTCGCCCACTCCATAGCTCACATGGAGTCTTATCTACAGACTTTGACGACACACGATTCAAAACATGAGTCGTAGTTTCTACGCATAACCCCAGAACGATGCAGGTAAATCACTAAAACTCATTATGGACCTAACTATATCAAGTAAGGTCATATTCTTCCTTTCAGACACTCCATTATGTTGGGGTGTATACAGAGGGGTGAGTTGTGATGCTATCCTACTTTCCTTCAGGTATTTAGAAAACCCTGAGCTTAAGTATTCACCTCCTTGATCTGACCAAAGAGCTTTAATACTTTTGCCTAACATATTCTATACTTCATTCCTGAATTCCTTGAACTTATCAAAGGCTTCAGATTTATGTCTCATAAGGTAGACATAACCATATCTACTGAAATCATCAGTAAATGTGATGAAGTATGAATATCCACCTCTGGCCTCAACTGTTAGTGGACCACATACATCACTATGGATGATGCCTAACAGCTCAGTAGCCCTTTCACCTTGTCCTGTGAACATCTTGCCTAACAAGCATGACTCGCATACCTCAAATGACTGAAAGTCAAAAGGGTCCAAAACTCCATCCTTTTGAAGTTTTGCAATGCGGGTCTTGTTAACATGACCCAATCTACAGTGCCAAAGATATGTCTGGTTTTGATCGCTATGTTTAGCTTTCTTGGTTTCAACATTGAGAACATCTTTATTGTTTAAATCAAGAACATATAATCCATTATATAACCTTGCAATTCCAAATAGAATGCCATTCAAACTAAAGGACAAAAATCCATTAGATATCTCAAAATGATACCCTATATTATCCAAAGC
>NW_022195950.1:0-5164 GCF_008641045.1 Pistacia vera
ATTCTGGCCCATAGAAGAAACTACCCAGGCAACATTACCAGGTCAATATCTCGATCATTGTTGACCGACTGGAGGATTAGATCTAACCTGGTAGCTTTACCGAGCCAGTAAGAAGTATGATCCTTTTAAGATTCCTCTTCCAGTTTCCACAGTACTTGAGCCATTATTGCTCTTCCATTTATTTGCACATCTCATTTCCATATACTCTATTATTGACCATTGTCAATCTAGATCCAACAGCCAAAAATAAATAAATAAATGAATTACATAAAATAAAGTAACCCAAAATGATTTTTCAAGCAGCTAGTTCTAACTCCTGATCCATGTGATAAGGCAAAGGCAGAACTTGAAAACAATCAGTTTGAAACTCAGTACTCTTAACCTTGAAAACCTTTAAAAATTAGAAAGAGCAATTGGGATTTAATTTGGGGAATAATTATACATTTCTTAAGAGAATCTTAAATTGTATTGTCATCCAATATTGACTCGATACACATTGTTTGAAACCATTTTACAGAAAGAAACAAGCGACGGATTTATGAAGGAGGAAAAGCGCAGAACAAGGGCAAATTAGATGAACTCACCTAGTTCTCTTCGATTGATCTGTAATGAGATCTGTGAGGAACTTTAAATTATAAACACATTCGGGAATTTAACTGAGGGAGATGACAAATAGCAATTACACCAGATTTTTATAGTCTAATTGAGAAGTTAGGTACCGTACAACAAACATGCCCAACGATTTAAGCAGCAGCAGATTGCTCTAATGCGCCCCAGAAGAATTCAAACCTTGAGCTTCAACAACGGAACAAATTTTACAAACACTTTTGGCATTGTATCGTTAAACGAGTGCAGGTCTTATTTTAGTCCACCAGAACCTCAACTTCCATCTTCAAATCTGAGTTTCCAAGTATCTGCATGCATTGCGGGGCAAATTTTCATTTATTCCATATGCACTGAAATATGGAAGTACAATAATGTCGTGAAAGTTATGATATTACGAGGATGTTTCCCAAAAACACTTTGTATATGACTCATGAATGCTGGTTTTCCTTAAAGGCCTGTTCCCTAGTGCAGATAACCTGTTTGCTTACATTAAGATGATATTAATTAGAACAACTTCACACAGTGTTCATGAACTTAATGAGGCCTTAAGATTCAGGAAAATCACAAGATTTCTCCATCACATTTCTTCATCAACAGTCAACATAATCACATCCCGTAACTTACACTAACTTCCATAGTTTTATGTATATCAATGTCAAATACCATTCACGGTAATGTGGTTTTAAAGTTTGCATTTCTAGAACAAGCCAAAGATACAAATGCTTCTTTACTTCACCATCAAAATTCCTGACTCAGATAACTAGACAAACTCTTGATGAACACTAGCCCAAAGGGCAGGAAGACATTATATGAAACTCAAAAGCATGTCTTAGAATTAATAAAAATAAAAATAAAAAATAGAAGGAAATTTTTGTATGAGTTTGTTCCTACAAGAGGATTTTATTGATAGAAAAAAGTGTATAGGAAAAGAAAATGAAAACCCAGGTAACGAAGAGTACATAAGCGAGCCAAAAAGAAAATGATAACATTCTAGAAATCATGTTACTCTCTGTACAAATCCTAATAAAAAAATAAAGGAAAATTAAACCATCTATGCTGCAAGCATGTCAAAGTAGTTGCAATTAAATGTCATAGTACCTTAACAAAGTCCGATAAAACTATTAAGGAATCCTTTGTGTAGCTTGCTTCCTCAAGAACACGCGTCAGAACTTGCTGCACAAAACACAAATGCACATCTACTTCAAGGCATAACTCTGATTTAGCCTCAACAATCATGCTACTTGGTCATCATGAGTTAGATATAAGAGGGAGGCTGTTATAATGTCACTCAGGCAGAATTCAAAATCTTAGCATAAAAAGGTGCTACCAATAGATGAGTTAAACATTGCCTAATTAGATACTAAAACCATGAATATATAGTCTTCTATAATTGAAGATCTGAAATAATGAAATCCTCCACAAACTAAACCTCATGCAACTATATCACTCTACAGAATCACAGAAACTTTTAAAATCATAAACTTCGGTAAGTAACTGAAAGTGCAAAGAAGATTGAGAATAACCAACCTCTCTTTGTTGCTCGGATATAAAATTTCCAGTCAAATCACGCAAAACATCCAGCATATCATTAAATGTAACTTTCCCATTTCCATCTGAATCATACACCTTGAATATAACTACAATATAAGCAAACACCAAAAATGAACGAAAAATTAATGGTTATGCGAAAAAAAAAAAATGATAATAATAATAATCTAAATCTTATTAACTTAACCAAAAACTGAATCATAAATAAACCCTTACATTCAATTTTCTGTTGCAAACTCGCACGTGGACTGAATGCAGACAAAAATGCCACAAAATCCTTAAAATTCAATCCATCTAGCATCCTCAACAACCTCTGATCATCCAATTAACACAAACTAACAATAAATCCATCATTTCAAAAAAAAAAAAAAAATACAAATACAATTAACGTGTGCATTTTCACACATTAAAATATGCCTTAAATCAATTGTTTTTATGTTCTTATCTGTTTGGTTTAAAACTAAAAATAATTTACAAAAGCTAAGATATAATCCAACCTCTAAATTGCATCTCAGTTCTTCTAATCTCTAAAAATGCATTCAAAACACTGTCCAGACTCAAAAAATATAGCACCAGATTTACACTAATAACTAAAATTACATCTGAAAACTATTTTTTACAAATATTACAACTTCCACAAATTTTTTATCAGATTTTTTTTGAAGGGAAAAATATAAACACGCACAAACATAATTCACTTAATTAGAAGAAGTGGACTGAATGCAGACAAAAACGCCACAAATTCCTTGAATCAATCCGTCTACCATCCTCAACAACCTCTGATTATTCAAATAACAAAAACTACTAATAAATTCATCATTTCTCACAAACAATACACATATTCTCACATACACATAAATACATGAAGAGAAATCTTAAAATAAGCCCTAAAATTTCACTTGTTTTGATGCTCTTTATCTGTTTTGTTTATGAACTTATACTAATTTCCAAAAACTAACATATAATCCAAACTCTAAACCGTATCTCAGTTCTTCTAATCTCTAAAAATGCATTCAATTTAATATTCAAACACTGTTTTAGACTCGAAAAATATAGCACTATATCTACAGTAATACCTAAAATTATTAATTATATATGAAAACTATTTTTCACAAATATTACAACCTCCATAAAATTTATAACTTCAGCGTACATACAAGAGAGAGAGGATTGACGGCGAATTCAGGAACGTTGAGGAACTCTTCACCAGAGATAAAACCGCCATTACTGCGATCCAGCTGGCAAAACCTCTGGTACAACGACACAATCTCCTGCTGCGAAACTGATCAAAGAAACGTTCATAAAAAAAAATCAGTCGAAAAATCAAAATTCAAAACCAACGGCTCGTGAAGAAACAAACAACTGAATTAATTAAGAGTTCAAGATTGATTATTAATTGTTACACGTGTTGTTGCAGTGGCTTTGGACTTCTTCGATGTCGTATTGAGTGAGCATGGAGGAGGTGTTACCCATTGCGTGGCGGCCGGAGGGAGGGGGAGGAATCGACTGCAACGAGACGTCGGGGAGTTTTTACTGAGGATTTGGATGAGAAAGTTTGTTCATTGACACGACCGAGGTTGTCTAGTTAGGCGAAAGAGGTTTTGAGTTTTTGGGGGGCGAGTGCCAGACTGCCAGTGTACGGAATATTTCGGAGGGTTCTGTTTGGATGCTTGGTTATATTACTCCGACTTAGAATAAGAATTGTCAACTCCACGTCAAAAACTACATGGCGGATAGAAATCATTTGTTTTTTAATGAACTTTTAATAATTTTTTACATTTTTATTTTAGGGTAACATAGAACTTATAAATAAATAAATAAAATGAGACTATCAACCAAAATTCCCATGAAGACGGTCATCTGCGTGTCTTATAATGATATAATTATGATTTTACGATAAATTTAAAAGAGAGTGATCAAGATCACAATTAAACGATAAAATCGTAATTCGTGTGATACCTCTTGAATATAAATAAGACATCGAAAGTAACCCTAAATTAAATATATTTGTTACCACATTATTGAATATCTACCTACTAAAATCCAATACATTTAATAAACTATAAATTGACTCAAACATCATAGGCCAACAAATATCCTTTTATCCCACGCTTGTTTGTTCATATTTGCAAGTATCAAAAGCTTATTTTCTCAACGATGAGACTTCGGGTTCGTTTGATTCATTATTCTGATAGGTTTTAGAATAATATTTTGAAAAAAGTTAAATTAGGCGGGTATTACAATGTAGGATTTAGAAATTAACAAAAAAATCAATTTTGTTTGTTTATTTACTAAATACCCCTATAATAAAATATTAAAAGTTAACAAAAACACCTTAACTCACTCATTAAATACGAACAACAGACCACCACCACTGAAGGGTGGCTGGAGTGTTTTTGCAATTTCTAAAAAAAAATATTTGGGAGTGTTTAGTTAAATTAATAAATTTAAGAGGTTTAAAATAAATTAAAAAATATAGAATAATATTTTAGGAATAATGACATTTTACTATTTAACTTTTTTGGGAATATTAATAATAGTATTCTCAAAAGCGAAACAAACGAAGCCTTTATCTTTTGGGTTTATATCCACTATCATCTCCAACCTTAAAATCCAAGGTTTGAGTTAAATCATTCTAACACAAATACAATTGATTGACGCTCCTAAAAATTGAAATTAATAAATATGATATCTTTAATTAAAAATATAAATTTTTAGATAAAATTAATATAACAATTATTCATATCACATTTTTTTTATAACAACGATAATGATGATATGATAAAACATGATGTTTAAAAAAAAAAAAAATACATCCTCGTTATAATTTATAAAATTATACTTATACATACCCTAAAGATTTAATAATATTTACCAATTAAAGAAAAATATACTTAAGAGTAAAGAAAAATATACCTAAACATATAAATTATTAATTAAAAATGACTTATTTTCAGGTGTGGATAGGCTATTCCTGCAGCCAAACATCACTCAAATACATTTTAGAAGC
>NW_022195951.1:0-4011 GCF_008641045.1 Pistacia vera
CTGCTGCTGACTAAAAGAAAATATTAGAATATACGCAACTTAAGCCTCTAATCTCCACCAAGTTTTGTGCCCGACTGGTCTTGTCATGAAACATCCATATCTTATAAACTTTATCCACCAATAACATGAAAAAGAAAAGAAACATAGTTTCCAAAATGATCAATTTTTTTTTTTTTTTTTTTTTATATTACAAATATCGAGGGTATGGTAATGGTCTCCCAACGCAAACTGGATGAAGAAGCAAACTAAAGCTGGGCACAATGTTAAATTAAAACTAGGGTTCTACTTTGCATGCACGGAGAATATATACTTGTTTGATGGTGTCAGCACAGTAATCAAGAGAAAGCCACGAGGTGGTAATCAACTTGGCCGCCAAGTAATTATATAATTATATGGTTAATCAAAGTACGTGATGAAGGAATCTTCCCACCACACCATGTCGGTTTTGGTCAACCTGATTAGTTGGCAATTAACTCTACTCATCTACAAAAAGGACTAACTTTTTAATGCCACCAATTATATCTGAAACCAAATTATATTGTACGAGAGGTGTTTTACATATACATTATGAAGTACATTGTCTTCTTTGTTTTCGATAATTAAGTCTAACCTTTATAATTAACCTGTTATCTTTAGTATTAAGTTTGATGTAATATACAATTGGAACCATCTCTAATCAATTTATAAAAGTGTGTGACGGAGTCAGTGATCATCTTCTCAACCAGCAGCCAAGACCTAGCTATCATGCTGATAACAGTGTCAATCTTTACATTTTTGATTATTTTACAATAACATTACAACAATAAAAATGAAAGTTGAAATGAGAAGGAACAACGGATTAAATTAAAGAGTTAAATTGATGAATGAAACAGGGGAGACTAAAAGGAGCTTTTACCACGATCCATCAGAGACAATTCCTAATCATACTGATTTGGAGAATGAAGGAATTGGAAATTCAGTTCCGTGAGGTAAATTAAACTAATACTAAGATAAAAAAAAAAAAAAATAAATAAAAAATAAGAATTCTTTATAAATGATAATCTTATATTGATTTCTAATATTTATATTCAGTCTATTATAGTGTTAAAATAAATGTCATCTATCTGAATCTGACATTCAAATTTTTATCACTTTTGTTATTTAAAAAAGATGATTGAGTAATTAACTACATGAAGTAACTTAACTTCCAATATTATAAACAAAAATACTTGTTGGGTCAATTGAGCGGGATGCAATAAAGATATATTTGACTTTTCATAGGGTGATCTATATATAAAAAGACATGTTTGCTCTTGGTGAATTTAAAAGTAAAAAAAGTGATTTAATGGTGAGAGAGAGAATGAAATTCTCATCATTAAGTTGGAAATCAAATTCCAATGAGATATTTTGAAAATCAATTCTATTATTTTTATTTTTATTTAATTCAATGTAACTTAATTAATTCATTATTGTTTCATTCAAGATCTTAAATATAGTAAAACCTCTCTATAGTGATACTCTATATAAGAATAAACTCTGTATAGTCATAAAAAAATTTATTCCTAACTTGGGATAGTTATAAATAAGAATAAATTCTACATTATAATAAGGTATAATTTTTCTAATTCTCGTCTTAAGGAAAGTTGCCTCCACATAGTAATAACTACGTATATATTGCAAAAATATATATTATTTGGTACATTAAAGGTTTAAGATGAAATAAAATTTTTATTTAAAGTTGTTTAGAAGAATGATTTATGCTTTAGAGTTTTTACCACATCTTTTAACTTGTGAGTACATTACTCGCTAGCATGAACATTTTCTTCTTGAAGCAGAAATATTTATAGCTTCTCAAGCATGTTTGGAGCTTCTTGGCACGAAACTTTATGTATATCCGTACTATCATCCTCATGATTATTTCCTTTTCTTATTGTGTAATTGTAGCAATTATTTCTTTTTCAGTTAAAACATACATGACTTGTTGCTCATTTGAATGATTAAGGAAGACATTAATATCCATTCGATTAGTGTAGTGAAGTTGTCAAATCTGATCATTTAATTCCACAATAACTATTTGATTCTTCTCATCTACTTTATTTATAACTTGCAATTCATCGACACCAGGGGTTTTAATTTTATAATGCTTAAAACAATTGGCAATTGTTTGTGGCTTCACATCAATTTAACCATGCAGCAACTGTATTTACAGTTCATCAAGGACACTTATTTTTGCTGGTTCCAAGACACGATCTTCTATTCGTTTAAAAAGTAGGCAATTGAAGCGTTGAATTGAAATCTTAATATTGTACTACTAAAGCATGAATTATAAAATAAGAAATTTTTATAACTATACCTCTATTAAATTGTAACCTCCTTATATTAATAAAATTAATTAATCCCACCATTATAACTATAAAGAGGTTTTACTGTAGTTCGAAAGCCAATGAGATATTTTCAAAATCAATTCTATTATTTTTAAAATTATTATTTATATTTATATTTAATTCAATGTAACTTAAATAATTCATTATTATTTCATTCAATGTCTTAAATAGTTCCAAAGCCAATAAGATATTTTCAAAATCAATTCTATTATTTTTATTTATATTTAATTCAATGTAGCTGAATTAAAGCTGACCCTCGAAGTCAGTATTTGTGGAGGTGGCTGACCCTCGAAGTCAGTCTTTTGCTTATCTTTCTGGGTTGTACTCTTTATTGCATTTTACTGCATTTCCTGAATTGTTTTGCTTATTAGTTACTGAAGATAGGACTGTTGGAATATATATTTTTTCCTGTGGATCTATTGTCTGCTGAGATTAATACAACACGTTCCTTTTACTGTTTTGAGACTTTGGCTTGTGAATGTGGATGGTTTGCTGGTAGTCTGAGCAATTTGCAGGACAGGTTCTATCATTATGCTGCAGCATGAGATGAGGTAGAAAGGGAAAAAAAAAAAAAAAAAAAAAGGAAACTCTTTAATAGTCAAGGGCAATTCACGAATGAAGATCACACTAAGAAGGTTTTGTTTTCAATCTTCTGAAAGAGGTTCCATGTACATATATTCTGTTCTCCGAAAAATATCAAAGCTTAAGTATTTTTATTTCCTCATCATCTATTTGTAATCTCATCAGACAAGGCACAGAAAGAATAGAAAATCAACTAATGGAATCTATTACCCAATTAGTTTCTGCTACTTTCATGCATGTTCAGTGACATAAGCTCCTACAAATTTGCAAACAGAATAACTTAAGAATTGACAAAGAATTGCTCAGCAAAAAGCCTGAGAATTTCTTTTTATTCTAATTCCAGATCAAAGTGCAAGATAAGATATTTAAAATGAATATAGATGAAAAGATAATCACTCACTTTGTTTCTAGTCATTAATGACTCAAGGGGTGAGCACGGGTAGCGGGTAGAACCGGAACCGGGGGTAAGAACCGGAACCGGAACCGGAACCGGAACCTACCTAGAACCTGCACTGTGCGGGTAGGTTCCGGTTCCAATTTTTTGGAACCGCTACTGTGCGGTTCCAGTTCCAGTTCCGGTTCTTGCATGTGGAGGAACCGGAACCGGAACCTGTAAAAAGGGTACCCTTTTTGGAACCTGTTTTGAAACCTGTTTGGAATCTGTTTTGGAACCTGTTTGGAACCTGTTTTGGAACCTGTTTTGGAACCGCTTTGGAACCTGCTTTGGAACCTGTTTTGGAACCTGCTTTGGAACCTGTTTTTGGAACATGTTTAGAACCTATTTTGGAATCTGGACTATAATAAAATATTTGTGAAATGTAAATAATGAAAGAGTTTCTATTATTTTACATATAAAAAAATTTAAAATAGAAAAAATTAAATTTTTAAAATAACCTAATTAAATAAATATACGAATACAATTATACTTATTACATATAAATTACACCATATTAAAAGCTTTAATATATTATAATACATTAATATTAAAGTTTTGATCAATTAAGTGAATAATTGGAATTATGATCCAATTAAAAGTGTTTTACATTTTTAATGTTATTAAAAGAAT
>NW_022195952.1:0-1132 GCF_008641045.1 Pistacia vera
ATTGTTTTGGCCTTGAAATCAATTTCATTGATTCTTCTTTTTCTTCTTAATCTTGAAGCCAAAAAGGATCTAGCAAATCCCTCTTTGGTTCTTTCAAGATTGTCTTCATGTGGACTACGCAGGTTCGATCCTACACTTGGATCGGTAGCAAAACGTTCGTCGACAAATTTGGAGGAGCCTTCAACGTGCGTTTGTTTCTCTTAACTCATGTTGAATATTTATGCAGATTTTATTTAATATAAATTGTAAAATCATACCCTTGATCTTGGCTCATGTAAACGATCCTGTTATATTATTTTTTTTTGTTTCCGCTGCGTATACGGGACCGTTTACTAACATCTAAAAGGCTCCGCTCTACAGGAGTAAGGGATTCATTAGATGAGTTGATGGCATCTGTGCCTTCTAAAGTTTCCGTTGTTTGGGTTAATACTTAGTTCATTTTCTTCTGTTTATTCTTTTCTCTTTCAACTTTCCCTTTCATATTCTCCTTTTCCCAAGACAAGTTAGTCTTATATGCATTTTTGAAGATGTTAGAGAGTAGAATGTCCAATCTAAGCGCCGAGGTTACCTTAAGTTCTAGTAAGTTAGCAGAAGTAGAGGCAAAGCTGAAGAGTTATGAATCATCTGAGGTGGATCATAACTCTAGAGTTGAATCCCTGGAGGCTGAACTGATTAAGAGCAAGCAGAGAATGGAGGCTGAACTGATTAAGAGCAAGCAGAGAATGAGGGTTTGAAAAACCAAGCTATTGCTTTAGAGCAAAAAGCTTCTAGCTCTAAACAAAAGGCTCTACTCCTGGCGCGGATGATTCTAAAGCGGGATAAGTACTCAAAGGATTTGTCTGATGCTGCTTCCAAGCTCATTGAAGATTCCAGTGGCTTTGGGAAGTCTAAGGATCAGGGTGCTGATCTACTTATGTTCCCTTCTTCAAGCTAGCCAAGACCAAGCTTCTTGATCACTCGGACCTGGACTCCTTTGAATATGGTATTTGTTTCATATCTACAGAGTAAAATTCCTAGGGACGCTGAAAAAGGCCTAGGATCAGTCTGAAAAGGAAGCAGAAAGTTGTGAAACTTTCTAAGGAAACAAATAGAAAAAAAAGCAGAAGAACAGAGCTTTTTATAGAGAAATGGA
>NW_022195953.1:0-1241 GCF_008641045.1 Pistacia vera
AATAGGCTCGGCGAAGCTCCAATAACTTTCACCTCTTCCATTTTTTGAGATATGAAAATCTTTGATCAAACACTAGTTTCTATATGCTAGAGGGGTTCTGAAAAGTATGCATTTTTGTGGAAAAGTATAGCAGTATGTTTCTTCGAAAACACAAAACTTTGGCTTTTAACACACATTGAAAGCACAGGGTGTTAAGAAAGACGCTATTGCCAGTATTTTCTTGGTCTTGAGATTCCGCTACTATCATATTCAAAAAACAAATTCCTTTCACCATTTCGAGAATCACCTCTCCATAGCTATAAACATCATATTTAATATTGTACACTAGATAGCAGATGGAGATGTTTAGTTATCACCTTTCAGTCTGAGCTCGCCAAATTACATACAAAGTCTAATTCTACAACTCCAAGACTATGGTATATAGGTAAGCATTCTTTAAAGTTTAAAGTATTTACGATAGATAGAAACTACTTATAGCTACTAAAACTTCAAAAAAATCAGCTGGCCATGGAAGACTCTACCACTTGAACTTGTCCGAGCAAAGTGAGACGATTTGTGCTAAGCAAGGTCAAAGATACCTATCTATTCATAAAACTTATTGAAACTACCATCCAAAATAGGCATAGGGGCACGATGTAGATCCTTTTCTACTGTGCATTGTTCTCGGAATTTCGTTTCCAGAATTGCAGTTTGTGTGTAAGCTAAAAGAATGTTGAAACTTCAATGTGCATGTAATTCCCAAATTACAAATTGGAACATCATGTAAGTCGATATGTGTTGACGTTTTATTTTGACATTAACAATTTTGCCGTGTAAAACGCTACAAAGTCACACGTGAGTTAAACAAAAGGAAAGTTGACAGTAACCATGATAACAATAACTTAAATTTAAAGGGAACACAAAGATTTATAGTGATTCATATGCTTAAAGCAAATCTTATATCCATTATGAGGGTTATTGTTAGAGTCATGAAAGTGACTCTACTTTGGTGACAAAAAGACCCTATGTGTTATTGACTTGAAGTTATATTGAGACAATTAAGAGAAATTGTGAATTTATGTTTAAAAATCATATTTTGAGTTTTTCTTACTAATTTGGCATGTTTGGATTGAAATTTGAGATTATGTAAGTTGATATTAGGATGTGATTTATTTTCTAGGGTTGATGTTGTCTCATTTATGCCATTCAGGAGTCAAATTGTCATAATCTTGGGGTTGATTTTGTCATTTTTAATATGCAGG
>NW_022195954.1:0-2836 GCF_008641045.1 Pistacia vera
CAAATTGCTCCCACAAATCCAAGATTTTCGGTTGCTTCAACTTGTTAACGTTAGGAACTTAGTGCTTAGCTACCAGCCCTCGTGGGAACGATATCCTACCCATCACTCTATTACTTGAGCGACTAGTGCACTTGCTAGTTTTGCATGTTGTAGTAAACACGCATCAAGTTTTTGGCGCCGTTGCCGGGGAACTGTTTTAAGTTAACATTAGGTTTTTCCTTGAGTTTAACTAGATTGAAGAAAGACCTAGTTAGTGCGACTTACGTGATGGGGGCTCTAAAGATGCGTCTACATTGAAGAAACCGTATCTCCGCAGATTCACGGTTGTCACGAGCTTCTTCACATCGCAACTCACTTCAGGCAGGAAGCCGAAGGCTATGATTCTGTCTAGTTCAAAGAGCAGCCCCAAATCGGTCGTCTTGTTAACTACCAGAAAGAAACAGGTCGTTAGTAATTTATAAAAAGAAGGGGGGCTTCAATGAATTCGTCAGGGGAAAAGAGCCTACTCAGGTCCTAAAAGCCACAATGGCTGTCATAACGAAAGAAGAAAAACTTCGTTTCATAGGCTCCCGTGTTGATGGGTAACTATGTACACCCGCCGCTATGGTAGTTTGCCTGGGCAAGTAATCTTGTCCTTGCTCTTTTTTAGAAAATACGAGCAGCCGAGCTCTACAACAGTTAGCTCACCCAACCTGTTCTCACGACACGTGATGTACATGGCAATAGCAATCATGTACACGTTCAGCGTGAGTTGCATCAACGAGATCCCGAAATGATCTAGGACCGACCTGAGAAAAGGGTGGAAAAGGATCAACCCCCCACCCTTGAAGATTTCTTCGGAGATCGCAGTCAACCCACTTGACGGATTCCGAGTAGAGCGTGTCCCATCGTGAAAAACCTCCATGTCGATACCGTACTATTTTATCACCCTCTTGAGCTTTTCCCTGGTAAGTACCGAGTAGACCTCACGAGCGAGACTTACAGGTGCACCTTGTGTAGACGAATTGGTCCCTTCCTCGGATCTGGTCGTTAAGGGGTCCATTTTACTGCAGTCTGCAAAAGTGATAGGGAGGGGGTCATTTAGCCATCGTACACTATTTCGTACAATGATGTGGAAGAGAACAAACTCCCTAAATCCCAGAAAAAACCCTAATAGAATGATTCGAGCCGCCATTCATGGCTCAAACCCAACATGAATGTCTTGTCTCCGATCAACTACCGGAAGACTAACGCATTTAACAACTACTGGGAGTAAGAAAATAAAAACAGGGGACGACTCTCACCTCTTGGAATACAAAAATGGCTTCTTCTGCTTCAGCTATCAGAAACGCGCTGGTTTGGAAGGCAAAGAATCCAAGCTTGAGAAAGTCTCTTGCTCTTTCTTAAAAAGACGAGTGTAGTGACATTGCCCGAGATGGATTTGAGTTTTTATAGCAAAAGAAATGGTGCTTGGTTTTTCCCAAAATCAAAACGACGTTTGGGTGGAAAGATGTCTCACCATTGATCATGACCACGTGTCGCAGATCAGTGAGGAAAGGTGACCGTCACGATTCGAGAAAACCAAACCATCATCCTTTTCTGTTGAAAAACTCAAGCGATGGCACTCTCTCCCTCCGCATTAACTGCACCCCAATCTGCATTTAATGTTCTGATAAGGGGTGTTTTTTTAGCATGTCATGCATTTAATGTTCTGATAAGGGATATTGTTTCAGCATATCACGCATTTAATGTGCCTGGTTGGCACTTATTACGCAGAGGACACGTCTGTCAGAGCAGAGGCTGTTTCATTAAATGTATCCGTATCGAAAGTACAACAGGTAACACCTGAAGAGGTCAGGTCGCTCGTCTTTAAAAAGCAATGACCATGTGAGGTCACATTCAAAAAAGTGCTACCTCGACCTCTTTTCAAACAGGTTGGGACTATCAGAATTTCCCGAAAGCATCCAGTCACGGCATGAATTATAGTTTCCAAGGTTCGATTCTCAAACCTTAAAAACTAGGGGACTTATGTTATGCCAAAAGAATGCAGGGCAGACGTAAGGCCCAGTCAACATGCAAAAGTCAAAACATAGGAACACCCACAGCTGAGTCACGTGATGAAGGGGCAGCATGCTTCTGTCAGTGTAGTGGGTGCGTGCTAGGTCAGCCAGGAGCTAAAGAGCTTCCATGTATCTAAATTCTTGCACCAGATCACATGAATCGTCTGGAAGGTGGGCAATGGGACATAAAGGGAGATTTGTACAGATAATCCCACCAACTCACAGATTTAGCAATCATAACCTTAATCCATCCCACTATCAATTGAGGGTTCCTCTCTCAATTTTGGGATTAGCTAATCTCTCTAAAAACATCACATATGCTTTTTCTCTCTCTCTTGTAATCACTTGAAAAGTCAGCTTGCGAAACGTGACCTGACTGCTATCATTAATACTATATCAGTGGACGTAGGATTTGCTTCCTTAAGCATCCGAACCACTTTAAACACTATCTTGTCATTTCTTTACTCTCATTTCTTTGATTCACGTGTGTCTTCTAGGTCAGCTCAGCATTTCACACGTGCGTTTAGTTGGTGTCAAAATCACGCATCAACACAAGTCTTCAGCTACTACCTTATATGTCATTTGCTTTCAAAAGTGGATACTGCGGGACCTCATGGGAGAAGATTCTCTGCTTTTGTATGTCCATACCCCCCACCATATTTCTAGCTCTCATAATAATATACTGTCACAATTGATTTATTCTATTTCGCAAACTAACAGGTTTTCCAGTTGGTTCTGATCATAAAGATATCGTTGATGGCATTGATGATCATGGTAATTATGATGTTCATTCAGAG
>NW_022195955.1:0-1525 GCF_008641045.1 Pistacia vera
TAAAAGAGAAATCATCATAATTTTACTCTCTTTTTTTTTTTTTCTTTATTATTATATTAGTTATTGGGAAGTTAACGAAAATTTTACTCAAATAAATTGGTGGTTTAGAAGCAATTATAAAAACTCCTAAAAACAAACAAAACCAAGTAATTGAAATGTTTTGCTTGAACCAAAAGTTCTTCATAAAGTAGATGAAACTAGAGAAAAGGGTTTTCGGAAAAATTGCTTGAAAATTCTACGAAATTTATTTAGTAATTAAATCGAAAAAGGAAAGAATATAATAAAATCAACTAATAATGGGACTCAAATAGTGTTTAGGTAGGGCTTAATTAACAACACTCTACTCTTATTAATTGAGCCATAATTGAACTTAAAGCCCATGAGATGAGATCCATTGCTGTTTTTGGGCCATGAAATTTCTCATACTGGCCCATAGAACTACTCTTCACACAGCCCACAAGCCCAACTAATACAAACCCTTTTGCAGTCGAACTCTTGCGGCCCACTAATTGCTTTTCCTCTCCTAAAAGCCTTACTGTTTGAGTCACTTGAAGAATGTTAGAGATGAAAATAAAGTAGCAATTATTCAAATATTTTTGACCAATTATTAACTCTTTTATGCATGTTTCAAATGGCAATGAATAGTCACAAAAACAACCTTTCGGTGGTCGGGTGGCCTGATAGGGACTCTTGGGTGTATTACTCAAGAGGCATTGAGTTCAATTCCTCTCAATTGTTAATAGGGGTGGTCACGAGAGAGTTTATTCGGTCATTAACTTTAGGGTCTCGAGGGATTAGTTGATGTGCGCACAAGCTGGCTTGGACACCTCCGAGGCTCCGATCACAGAAAAAAAAAAAAAAAAAGAATAGTCACAAAAGGGAATGGGCCATCTTGGCCCACTTGCAACCTCAAAAACTTGACCCATCGCATCATCCCATTCACCAAACAGATTGAGCTAAAATTACAGCAATGGAGACTGGAGACAACACATGATGAATAAATATTGTGAGTGAGCAAGAAGACAAGAGAATTGAGTCCAAAAATGGGCCAAAAAGTCTAAGCCTTGATTAAAAATACATGGCCATGTTTACCTTTATATGAACCCAATTTTTTTCAGTGATTAACTTCAATCAGTTTCAGTGTTGTTGGCTCTTCACAATTATTGAAAAGAAGAAGAGACATGGGTGGCTGACATATCATTAACATTATCTAGTACAGTTTTAAGGAGATAAAAATATGGCCACTTAAATATCTCAAATTATTGAGCCTAGCCACAACCACATTTGCTCTTATGTGACAATGTGACCATTTGAAAATGTCATCGTTTTCATTCATAATTTAGCTTTAAGTTCTTTTGCAAATTCATCTATCCAAGTCGTTTTGAGGTCAAATCAATCCGTTACTAGAACTTAACATCAACCATATTGATTGTTTGATACATGCAAAGTTAATAATCCATCATAATCTAAACGTTTGGCTCGTATAAGGTTATAGTCTTGCAAATAAACAAATTGTGTCAAATCA